>NW_026859099.1:0-31404 GCF_026571515.1 Ruditapes philippinarum | reverse complement strand
AGATTCAACACACTAAATCATGTTTTTGGTTATAGATTATACATACTAAAATCATGTTTTGGTTATAGATTCAACATACTAAATCATGTTTTGGTTATAGATTCAACATACTAAATCATGTTTTGGTTATAGATTCAACATACTAAATCATGTTTTGGTTATAGATTCAACATACTGAATCATGTTTTGGTTATAGATTCAACATACTACCGGGGTAAATCATGTTTTGGTTATAGATTCAACATACTGAATCATGTTTTGGTTATAGATTCAACATACTACCGGGGTAAATCATGTGTTGGTTATAGATTCAACATACTAAATCATGTTTTGGTTATAGATTCAACACATTAAATCATGTTTTTGTTTCAGATTGAACATACTTAATCATGTTTTGGTTACAAATTCAACATATTAAACCATGTTTTGGTTATAGATTCAACACACTAAATCATGTTTTGGTTATAGATTATACATACTAAATCATGTTTTGGTTATAGATTCAACATACTAAATCATGTTTTGGTTTTATATTCAACATACTAAATCATGTTTTGGTTATAGATTCAACATACTAAATCATGTTTTGGTTATAGATTCAACATACTGAATCATGTTTTGGTTATAGATTCAACATACTACCGGGGTAAATCATGTTTTGGTTATAGATTCAACATACTGAATCATGTTTTGTCTATAGATTCAACATACTGAATCATGTTTTGGTTATAGATTCAACATACTAAATCATATTTTGAAATACAACAAATTTTCTTTTATTTCATTATTTATCTGGAAAAAAACACAGAAAGCACAGGGTATTTTACTGTTTTTTTATGGTAAATGATGTCAGATGTTTAAAGACTGTGCAAACAAAATGTGAACAAAATAAAACTAAGTTTATAGTCATCATTGTGATGTAATTTTCTATATAATTATAGTGAAGTTAAATGATAAATATTAAAGATGAGAAATATGCCATAAAAATCTGTAACACAGCAATTTATGTTTTCATGTAAAGTTATGTAATTATAAAGATTTATATGCACACCAACAAAACGTTTGGTCAATCTATATTATTCACAGAGTAAATGATTTGAATAGTGATGCTTATATTCATTTCTCTGTACAGATATCATTCTGATACTTCTGTCACTTAATTGTCCCTGATGGTACATAGAAAAGGTCATACACACACAACTGTCAGATATATAATGTATAGGATACCACAGTTTCACAAACAGGAAATACAATTCAAAAACAGGGTTTGTATGTATATATAACTAATTTAGAATGAAACATATCTGTCATGTTCTCATGGTTAGTTAATAAATTTACATTCTGTTCTTATGGTTTACTTTATGAAATACATATTTCCCATTCTCATGGTTTAGTTAATAAATTTACATTCTGTTCTTGTGGTTTACTTAATGAAATATTATATTCCCATTCTCATGGTTTAGTTAATAAATTTACATTCTGTTCTTATGGTTTACTTTATGAAATACATATTTCCCATTCTCATGGTTTAGTTAATAAATTTACATTCTGTTCTTGTGGTTTACTTAATGAAATACATATTTCCCATTCTCATGGTTAAGTTAATAAATTTACATTCTGTTCTTATGGTTTACTTAATGAAATACATATTTCCCATTCTCATGGTTTAGTTAATAAATTTACATTCTGTTCTTATGGTTTACTTTATGAAATACATATTTCCCATTCTCATGGTTTAGTTAATAAATTTACATTCTGTTCTTATGGTTTACTTAATGAAATATTATATTCCCATTCTCATGGTTTAGTTAATAAATTTACATTCTGTTCTTATGGTTTACTTTATGAAATACATATTTCCCATTCTCATGGTTTAGTTAATAAATTTACATTCTGTTCATGTGGTTTACTTAATGAAATACATATTTCCCATTCTCATGGTTTAGTTAATAAATTTACATTCTGTTCTTGTGGTTTACTTAATGAAATACATATTTCCCATTCTCATGGTTTAGTTAATAAATTTACATTCTGTTCTCATGGTTTACTTTATGAAATACATATTTCCCATTCTCATGGTTAAGTAAATAAATTTATATCCTGTTTACATAGTTAAGTTTATAAAATATATTGCCCATTCTCATTGTTTAGTAAATAAATACATTAAATTTCTGTTCTCATGGTTTAGTTGAATCTCTTCGTTCATTTTAATAAAGACATCACATGTACATAAACATATACATTCACATGTACATAATGTT
The DNA here is from genome assembly GCF_026571515.1 of Ruditapes philippinarum. Classification (NCBI taxonomy): domain Eukaryota; kingdom Metazoa; phylum Mollusca; class Bivalvia; order Venerida; family Veneridae; genus Ruditapes; species Ruditapes philippinarum. The sequence continues at coordinate 29,143 of NW_026859099.1, read as the reverse complement.
CTTAATAGCTACTTTGTAAAAATATTTGTCGCAATTGTCATGATTTATAAATATTATCATGGGTCATTTAAAATCAATATCCTATTATCATGGTTATTTAAAATCAAACATGATGTCATCATGGTTTATAAATGTAATTCCTATTATCATGGTCATTTTAAAATCAAATATCATGTTATCATGGTCATTTTAAAATCAAATATCATGTTATCATTGTCATTTACAATCAAATATCATGTTATCATTGTCATTTAAAATCAAATATCATGTTATCATTGTCATTTACAATCAAATATCATGTGATCATTGTCATTTAAAATCAAATATCATGTTATCATTGTCATTTACAATCAAATATCATGTTATCATTGTCATTTAAAATCAAATATCATGTTATCATTGTCATTTAAAATCAAATATCATGTTATCATGGTTTATACCTGATCCTCTTCTACCCTTTCTCTTGCCAATGCTCACATCATCTTCAGAGCTGCTTTCTGACTCGTGGTCACTGCTCTCACCATAGCTTGTACCTGCAACATCATCAACCAATTATCTAATTAAAATGCCAAACAATCTGTACATCATAATTCAATTAAAATCATAAATCACTATCTGCGACTTACTATTATTATCAGACCTTACTATGCTAATAAAATGTATCTTAAATGGACTTGTCGACAAAGACACACATGAACTGGTTCATCATAGTCTGAAGTGTTTGCTATTCAGTCAGTACTTAAATTGAATTTTTTTCTAAATATCATGAATGATTTTGTCCAGATTTAAAGGTTGAGAAGTCCATTTGAGATATTAAGCATGGCAATGGCTGATTTAGGAAGGAAATGGCAATACAAAAATCAAAGCACAGAAGGCGCTGAATTTGTTTGGGTCTCAGAATGTCAGAAAGGTGAAGGTAAAAAATGTGAGATTATAAACCAATTTGTTTTTGTATAGTGCCACCAATGCTTTCCAGTGTTTTAACTGTAGTAAATTGGCTATAAGACTAATTGCAACACTGATAGTCAATTCAATGTTTATCTGACTTAAATTTTTCTTAAAAAAATGAAATGCCTCAACGGGGATTTTAACTCGAGACCTCTCGATTCATAAGCGAGCGTGCAAACCCCTCGGCCACGGTGAAATTATAAGTTAACGACCTGAAGAAAACCATATTATTCTAAATAATGGTTTGTAACTCTTATTATTTCGACGCTTAACACAGATGTAAATAATCATGGAGCTTACTGTAAGCATGTATATCTATAAAGAATGAAACAATATTAGAAATCTTCGACCATTCAAGAACTACTTTGCTTGAAAATTAATGCGCCTGTCATTTGACAATCTTTACGCATTGATCTCCCCTGAATTTTTCGCTTTAGTGTACATATAAAGGGAAGTAACCGCTTCAAAAAAGTGGACTACTTTAGGCATTTGCAATTAACAGCATTAGGCTCTGAAATTTCGCTACCATTATTTGTTTGGTCTGACGTCCCAAACAAATAACAAACAAAAGAGACAAAAATTAGTTATTCAAAGCACTAACCTTGACTCCCCCTGCCTCTGCTCCAGTTGTTATATGTTCTAGGTGCGCTAGCAGGGTGCCCCTTTTGCGAGCCCCTATATTCAAGCTTCCCTTTATGATTCGCCGCGCCATGTTTGGGTGTTTCAGCTTTCTTCTCAGGAATCACATACTTTGGCAGCCCCTTGAAAAACCAAGCTCCAGATCTTTTCCAAACCTGAAATTAGACAATTAGGTATTTCAGTTTAACCCTTAACCTGTGAGAACTGGAAAGTGATAAGATTTTTCCACTAGTATAAAGCAAGGCCAGCCTGCACATCTGTGCAGTCAAACTTTATATTTTTATCTTGATATCCCCAAAATTGATAATGGATAGATGTAAAATTGAGACTGAACAGATCCATTTAAGAAATTTCAGCATGTTATGGGTTAAGAGGCTGTGAAAGGCAACAGTGTAAGATTCACATCACATTACCATTGTTAACTTGTAGAAGGTCATGAATGTTAATATTGATCATGCAGCTTTCTGAACAATGCCCCTTGTTGATCATTATATTAGCAAGCATTAGAAGTTACATATTGATACCATTAAAATTGTTTGAGTAGTTGGCTACACAATTTTTGCACAATGATCATGCAGCCACCATAATATCTTGATTCTTTCTTTGAAACAAACACACTAATAAACAAGTAATTAGTAAGTACGACTTCATTTAATGCAGCTAGCACATTCAGTTACCTGATCTTGTGATTTTAACACTTCAATATTCAACACTACCATATTCTAACAACATACTACACTTCAATATTCAACACTACCATATTCTAACAACATACTAACATTTCCATGAACTTTTGAAAATAACAGGGAGAAATAGATACAGTATTATAGATTAGACTCAAATAGAGATGGTTTATGCAGACATAATTCCAGAAATAGCCCTTTTTCTCCCCCATGTGTAGTAATAAATGTCAAATAAAATGATGGAGAGCAAAACAATTTAATTTATAACAAAAGTTTAACATCTGCATCCTTCCTAGTGACAGACGAGAGGTAAAACTAGAAGCAGTATGTCAATATGAACACTTGAAAAATATATAATTCTGAGACTCTGACTATAAGTTGTAACTAACAAATTGTCAGAATATATTTGTTTGTAAATGGCAAAGTTTCAGAATCTATTTGTTTGTAATAATATTACATCTGATGAAGATCTATAGGCCAATTACTTACTTGTGTGCAAAATTTCAAATCGTTGCCTTAATCTGTTTTTCCAGGAAAATTATTGTTATTGTACAAAATGACCAAAAATTGAACACTTTTCACACAAATCAGGTTAATTTAAGTATAGTGCATAATATAATACAATCAGAGTATCTTTTGTGTATCTTTCTGTTCTATTTTAAATGCCCCAGATGATCTATGTAGGAAATTCAAATTTTATTATTTTCAAGCGAAGTTCCTTTAAGAGCTTTAACTAATTAAAGCACATGTTATACATAATATTATGTCATAATTTAAGTTTGTTTGTTTTTTTTTGTTTTTTAAGATTGTAGAGGTTTATAGACAGGTTAAGTAAGTTCAAGTACTGACTTAGGTATTGTTTATCTATTATCTAGCTACAGCTCTCATCCTAAATTCAGTAGTAATTTTAATCTCTAATTTCCTTGGGATCTGAATTTCAAGCGGTTAAGTGTTGTCAATCCAATGCTTAATCTCCTCAGTGGCAGATTCAGGCCCGGGCTTCAGGGCTGCAGCCCAACCCCCCCCCCCCAGCTCATGCCAAAGATATGTTTACCAGCTGGGCTGGAATATATTTTTGGCAGTTTCAAACTTTATTGGCTGTAGTGTACTCCCTTATCAAAACAGTAATTGCTGTCATCCAGTTGTAAATCTCCTGCCTGGGGGCTTGGAAGAGATCTTTATCTATCAACATGCTTGAATGACTTCAATGTTTAAACTGCATAATTGGGTGTACGGACATAATCCCCTTCGGACAAAATCCCCTTCATGTATTTTTGTATATCTGGACATAATCCCCTCCATGGGTGGACATTATCCCCTTCATGTGTGAAATTTTGAAGTGGACAAAATCCCCTTCATAAAATTGCTACCTAGAATTATCAACTTATAAAATCAATGAAACAATTATTGGCTAATAAAAATGTTTTTCATACTAATTAATTTAAAATAATTAAAGAAATTGCCTAATCAAATATGTGTTATGCAGTTGATAATTTACAATAACTTTAATGAAAACTTCTAAACTAAATAAAGGTTAACTATTGATACATAATTATAAATAAAAAAAACAAAAGTTCATTATTCATCAATTTTTAGGGAGTATAGTAATACATTATTCATCAATTTCTATGGAGCATAATAATACATTAGAAACCTATGAAACAAGGGGATTTTGTCCGGGTAGTGAAGGGGATTTTGTCCAGCCTTGCAAAAACATGAAGGGGATTATGTCCACCCATGAAGGGGATTTTGTCCGGATAGGCGAAGGGGATTTTGTCCGAAGGGGATTATGTCTGACATTGGTATATTACTTTTCAAAGGTCTAATAAAATTAATAGTCACAGATAGTGGCAAATAGATATGTAACATTAAAGTACACCATATTTTACTATCTTTGTTCTTCCATTTCCTATAATTTAAGAAAATAAAGAAATTGAAAATTATTATTTGTAAACTAAAAAGATGTCAAGTTTTATTAAGACAATATTAAAGGAATTGTGTTTTAATAACTTGTTTTACTAAGTTTTTATTAGGATGAAGCAATTGGTTATTATCTGTAATGCTTTTGGCAGTTATATTTTTAAATAAAATTTAAATTGTACTGACCTCTTTAGTATCTAAAATGGATTCATTGATGGAAAAAATTCTAACTGAATACTAGTGTTTGAAATTATTTTTGTTTGTGACATTAGGAAGGCAGTATTTTAATACCACTTTACTTTGGAAAATTGTCTGTTGTTCAGATGAGTAAATTGATCAAGTGTTTAAATTTATTTTTATCAACAGTTGTGCATACATGGTTAGTGTGCTGTTATTTTGTGAATACTCACTACTAAATACTAGGTGGAATTCTTTTTGAAAGACTATGGCCTGTAAACACTAACCCATACACAATACAGTGTTTTGTAAAACCATCCAAAAGGTACCATAAACGGCACTAGAAAGTCAAGGAAATAACACCATTTTCAACCTCATATTTCAAAATTTTCTCAGTCTGTGGGAGGGGATCCCCCTCCCAGACCCACCCCTATTGTATATATATTTTTCTTTATTCTGTATCACCCAAATATTTACAAAACATTAATTAGTATACATATATATATAAGCAAAGTACATTGCCAATCATTAGATGAGCTATAAACACAACAATTACAATTTTTGTCAAATGAACAAGATGCTGACCCAATCTTCAATTTTCGCCCGTTGCATTTTTTTGTACAATTCTTCCACCCATATGTCAGCCCCCCCAGAAAGCAATGGACCATTGCCCCTGCTCCTATGTACAAAAAAGTTCTTATACGTGTATTTACCATTAATTTATTAGCTTAAATTGTATTATTAGTATGAAACATATTAAATACTTCTGCATTAAGCTTTAATAGATTTTTCTATAGCAACAAGAAATTACAAGGTGCTCATGCTTTATTTGCTGAATTCTATGGCAATATTTTTCTATTAACAAGTTTAGAAATACTGCAGTAGACAGTAAAATGAGGCAAACATTATATTTGGAATTCCCAAAGCAGATTTAACAAATTGACTTTTTTCCCCACCATGGAGCAGAAATGGTGGAATAATTCTGCAAAAGTGCATGACTGAATAACCTGCCCTAAATAATAAACAAATGTTCCATTGTTGAAATGACTACATGTATATGAGAAAATTATTCAGAAAAAGCAGAACAGGAAAATAATAAACGGAAAAATTATGCCCTTTAGAAATGCATTTCAATTTAATGATTGTTAACAAGTATTCTTGGCTCACAGTAAATAATTATCTGTTGTAATTTTTGAGAAATTAACCATAACAAAAAGATTATCAAACAAAATGTAAGTAGAAAAAGGGTCATTAACTGGGCATTTTTTTATTTATTTTTTTGGCAAAAAGGTATTTTAAAGGCTTTGCAATTAATACTCCTGAAAACTTAAACTTCACAAAATATCCTGGATAAGGGAATTTCTTGAACAAAAAAAATATATTAAAGAACTGGCATTTCTCCTCCAGTAAAATTGATAGATTTTTAATGCACAAAATGATAAAGAATTCTCTATGGAGTAATTTACTTAGTTAGAGCCTCATTTATGAAGACAATTTTATGTAAATATCTTATCTGATGATGAATTTCATTTAACTCTTCATTAGACATTCAAAGAAAGAACCAATGATAAAAATACGGCTATTTCCTGCTATTATGCATCTCTAGTAAAAATCTTAACAATATGACTTTTTGTGAATATTGCTCATTAACTTAAATATGTAGATATCTTAACAGTTTTAGCTACACAGCAACTAGAAATATTTTCATATGACACACTTGATGCCCCCTGACAAACCAGTGTTTTGTCACTCTAAGTATGGCCAGCCTGACAGTAAGGACTGCCTGACAGATGGACACTTTTTATTGTACTTTGATATTGAAATAATGTAGTATATACAGTACTGTATTTAAAGATGTTGACAAAACAAGAAAGTCATCACCAATATGCTATAGTCAGGTTTTCATCCTCACAAAATAATGATCTTGAAAAATAAACACTTTCATGGAAATATTTTTGTTTATTGAGGTTTAAAATATAATGTCTCAGCAGCTGTATGCCCTTAAATTTATTTTTTTCAATTTGATGCACATTAAAAATATTGGTTCATTTTCTTTCAGTAGTGCTGGTTTTGGCCACAGAATTTCATAATTTCCTGTGTTACTTTCACACAATTCTGCATTACTTGATATACACTGACAGTGGAAATTTTTTAAACAACTGCATCATTACAAAAGCTCTTCTTTTTTCTCCAAAAATGGATTTAAAAAAGGATCATATTTTTCTCCACTTATACAATTTGATATGTCTTTTAGAAAAAATAATTAAAGAAAAGCTTCCATATAAGAACACATTAAAATTACAATGTCTAGACTATGTTATACAATCAGCCAAAAAAAAAGGCCATTATTGTTTTAAAGATAGAAATCAAGTCTAATTTATTATGTTTCTAGTCACACAGATTTCTCATACAAAATCCAAGTCTTTCAGAGGCTTGACATCAGTAGGAAGTAAATAAGACATAAATACAAGACAAAATCAAGCATTTATGACCAATATTTAGAGGTGATAGAACTGAAACAGACACAAGGTTGCAATATAAAAAACCTTGAGTTAACCATCAGTTTTCAAGTCACCAATCTCTAGAAGGTTTTGCCTGTTGAAGTATTGTCAGAGACAGATTCATCGTCACTGGTAGTTTTTTTTTTTAATTAAATTAAATTAAATTTTTTCTGGACAAATACTGCAGCATATTCAATGCTCTACAGTTCAAAACCTAGAAACCAGCACTCACTACTGTTATCATGATAACATAGCATATCCATCATCCCCGAGTTAGGCTCAAGCCCATGGTGCTGGGATCCAGCAGCAAATACTACATATTGTTACCATTCCTTCACAGTAAGTTTAAGTTTCAATTTTTTTTAGGGCGTTCTTCTGAAACAGCATATTGCAACTCTGTAACTTTTCAAATGCAACTGAACTAAGAATAATGCTATGAATAAGTTGACAACTTGTACTTGGAATGAATAAACACCCAGCCAATAAGCACTACATTTTCCTGGATTAGATAAAGTTATATTACATTTGGGTCTATCTATTTAGTCTGGCTACTAACAACATAAAAGCTGGAATGGCACAAAAAAGAATTCAATTCATTATGTCTGAGAGTTTAATCTACTGAGCCCTCCTGACAAGAAATGGTTGATAAATTTTGTTACTTGTGTCTGTGACTGTGAAATTACTGGGAGACAATTACTCTGACAAGATCAATTTAAAGTATCACATACAGAAATATTTACCAGCTCAGTTATAATGTCCTGGAACATTATGTACAAGTTAATTGTAATCGTGACCACCATCCCTAAGGGAGTGTGAATGATGTGGGGAAATTAGAAATTATCTTTGACCTGTCCTACATTGCCTTGACAATATGGCTGTTTGTTTTGGCACTAAAATAGCAAGGATATTTTCGATTCCCAGTGAACTATTAAAGCATTTAACACAGACCATGCAATGTAACTGCCTCTAATTATTTAAACTTAAAGCTGACAAATTTTACCCCATTCCAGGTACCTATATAATCAATATAACAATAATAGCAATATGTCTGTTGTTATGTATGCAACATATTACATGTATATAATTTATATCTGACCAGTTGGTATTTCCAATATTATCATTGTTCTATTTTTAGAACATAAACTACATGTATGTACTAGAAGGTTCTTAACTGTTGTAGAAAACTCATGCATTATATTTAGATAGAAACTTCTGGAATGATCTTTATTGTTGAAGTTGCTAGATTATGATTACTTGAGAACATAATAGACCTTTCTGGAAACTTCTTAGTTAATATATATAAGGAGACATTTTTCATTAATCTGATCTTTAAGTCATCAGTTACCTTTTAAGTCATCAGTGATCTTTTAGAAATCAATATATTTGGAGTATTATTCAACTTGGAAATTAAGTGATTTATTGGAGCTTGGATTATTAATTATTCTTGTGGATTTTATTGTGGGAATTTATTCTAAAGTGTTCTTGGATTTAACTTGGATTTTAACTGTGCTATTCAAAAAGGGATCATTCCAGGATCAGACTAGACATTAGATTTTACATTTTTATTTGGACTTCAGGTATTTGTACACATAATTTGTTATTTTATTTTTCTTTAATAATTTTTCTGTAATAAATTTGTTATTGTTACAAGTTTGTTGCTGGCTTTTCTTTCTCGTTACGCCTGGCTCGTAACAGAAATTGGGGGCTCGTCCGGGATTGAATATTTCTTTTTGGCTACATTATTGGAAATTATTACCGTTTATTTTACATTTTATTATTACCGTATTTACTCATTTGAGTTGATATCATAGTTGTTCTATTAAGTGTGCCTTTCAATTCTGAATTTTTTTTTTACACTTTAAAACCAGCAGCAAGCAGTCATGTCTTTTGATTTAGAAAAGTTTGTAGCTGAGCCTTCCCAGGAGTTATTAGATTTGGCTAAGAAAACTGATTTGCTCGATCTTGCAAAAAAGTATAATTTATTAGAAATTAAATCTTCAATGCGTAAACAAGAAATTAAAATCTTCTGATTCATTATTTTGTGGATGAAGATATTTTTGGAGAAGATGCACTTTCTCAGATTGTTGAAAAGCACTCTGAAATTTCTGAAATAAAGATAAAAGAGCTTGAATTACAATTTAAATTTGAACTAGAAAAAATGCAGTTTGAAAAAGAAAGGGAAGAAAAGAAAGGGAAGTTAGAAAAGAAAGGGAAAGGTTACAAAAGTTTGGAAAAAGAATGAGAAGAAGAAGAGTTAGAAATTAGAAAAAAGGCAGTTTGAAAAAGAGAGAGAGAGAGAATTTCAGTTAAGAATGAGAGAATTAGAAATCAAAGAGAGAACAAATCAGTTTGAACATAGAATAAATTCAAAATTTGATGTCACTAAAAATATTAGGCTTGTTCCACCTTTCCAAGAAAAAGAAGTTGATAAGTATTTTCTTCATTTTGAAAAGGTTGCTGAAAATTTAAAATGGCCAATAGAGCACTGGACATTACTTTTACAGAGCGTCTTAATTGGTAAAGCTCGTGAAATCTATACACAACTTACTGTTGAACAAAGCTCTAATTATGATAATGTAAAAGAATTAATTCTGAAAGGTTATGAGTTAGTACCAGAGGCCTACAGGCAAAAATTCAGAAATTCTAAGAAAGAAATTGGTCAAACCCATGTCGAATTTGCAAGAGAAAAAGAACAACTTTTTGATCGGTGGTGTCTATCTAAGAAAATTAATAAAAATCATGAAAAGCTCAGACAGCTCATGTTAGTTGAAGAGTTTAAACGTTGTATTCACTCTGATGTTAAATCTTTCTTAGATGAAAAACAGGTAGAAACTTTAGAAGAAGCTGCCCGTCTAGCTGATGATTATTCTTTAACCCACAAAGTCTCATTTATAAATAAAGGGAAGTCCACACCCTCACATTTTAATTCCAAGTTCAGTTCTGGTAATCTATCTGGCTCATCTAGTCAGTCAAATACTCCCAAACCAAAGTCATCTGATGAACATAAAGGTCATAGTCCCTTATCTCGTCCTACATGCAATTATTGCAAGAAAACTGGACATCTTATTTCTGATTGCTTTACCTTAAAAAGGAGGCAACAGCAACGTGATGAGGCCAAACCCACAGGTCTTACCACTTCAAGGTCTGAACCTCAGTCTTGTATTGATAACAATGCAATTTGAAGGTCAAAGAACCCAAGTCTGATTCTATAGATGGAGATTTATGAACCATTCCTTTCGGAAGGTTCCGTGTCACTTATCGGTGATACTTGCCCACCTACGCCTATTACAATTTTAAGAGACACAGGAGCTTCTCAATCTCTTATTTTAGCAGATACACTGCCTTTTTCTGAGAAGACTTCTTCTGGATCTAGTGTCCTTATTCAGGGTGTAGAGTGTGGTTTTTCTAATGTCCCTCTCCATAATATTTATTTGTCCTCAGATTTGGTAACTGGGCGGTGGCTGTAGGTATAAGATCTTTCTTACCCTTTAAATGTGTTCATTTATTGCTAGGTAATGACTTAGCTGGAGATAAGGTAGTGGTTAATCCACTTGTAACTGACACTCCTTGTGTGGATCAGATACCTGACCCCATTAAGCAGGAAATTCCTGACCTTTACCCTTCATGTGCAGTTACTCGAGCTATGGCTAAGAAGGCCATCCAAGAATATAATTTTTGTTCAGATATTGACTTAGCTGATACTTTTATAGGTCAGTCTTTTGATAATGAAATAAATTTTTCTCTCACTCCTACTCTGCCTGAAACTCAGACAGATTTTTCAATATCTGACTTTTCTACACCAAGATCTAAAGATCAAGGTCATGATACGCTGTCAAGATCACAGCTTATTCAGGAACAACAAAATGATCCTGAGATTTCAGTCCTTTTTCAAAAGGCTTTTAGTGAAGATGAAGCTTTACAAGTCCCTGTTTGTTATTATGAAAAGAATGGGATTTAAATGAGAAAATGGCGACCGCCCGATGTCCCTGCTGAAGAGGAGTGGACTGTTAATCACCAAATTGTGGTCCCTAAATCATATCGCCAGGAAATATTAAGCTTGGCTCATGAAACACCCATGGCAGGTCATTTAGGTGTTAATAAAACCTACCATAAAATTCTCAGTCATTTTTATTGGCCTGGCCTTAAAGCAGATGTATCTAGGTACTGTAAATCTTGTCATACTTGTCAGATGGTTGGAAAACCTAACCAGACAATACCTAAAGCTCATTTACAGCCTATTCCTGCATTTGATGAACCTTTTAGTAGAGTTATTATTGACTGTGTAGGTCCATTACCAAAAACTAAATCAGGTTCTCAGTACTTATTAACTATTATGTGTGCTTCTACGCGCTTCCCTGAAGCTATTCCATTAAGCAATATTAAAGCCAAAACTATTGTCAAGGCTCTTGTGAAATTTTTCACTTTTGTTGGTTTACCTAAATCAGTACAGTCTGATCAAGGGTCAAACTTTATGTCTGGTATTTTCCAGCAGGTCATGCACGAGTTAGGAATAACTCAATATAGGTCTTCAGCCTATCATCCTGAAAGTCAAGGTGCATTAGAAAGATTTCACCAGACTCTGAAAAATATGATTAGGTCATATTGTTTTGACACTGAAAAAGACTGGGACGAAGGCATCCATTTATTGTTATTTGCTGTAAGAGAATCTGTTCAGGAATCTCTTGGCTTCAGCCCTTTTGAATTAGTATTTGGTCACACTGTCCGAGGACCCTTAAAACTTCTAAAAGAGAAATTCCTGTCTTAAGATGACATATCTTTAAATTTGCTTCAGTATGTATCAGATTTTCGAAATAGGTTGACTAATGCATGTGAGTTAGCTAGGCTTAATTTAAAATCAACACAAAGTAAAATGAAATCAAGGTATGATGAGAATGCTCAGGAAAGAAGTTTTAACCCTGGTGATAGAGTACTTGCTCTTTTACCTATACCTGGAAAACCATTACAGGCAAGATACTTTGGTCCTTATACTATTGAAAGGAAAGTCAGTGACCTTAATTATATTATTAATACTCCTGGGAGGCGAAAGCAAAAACAAATGTGTCACATAAATATGTTAAAAGAATATTTTGATAGAGATAGCAAAATTAGTAAACCTATATCTTTTGTAAACTCTGTTCCACAAAATCAATGTTCAATTGGATCTAATAGGTGTGAAAATTTTGAAAAGTCTGATTCTGGTTCAGCAAAGCTTGAAAACTCTGATATTCTGAAAAATCTGGATGAAAAACTTGCTCATTTAGAACCGTCGAAACGAGATGAACTGAAACAGCTTATTAATGAATATGAACATTTATTTCCTGGTATTCCCACACGGACTGATAAAATACATCATGACGTCATTCTTGAAAACTCTGAACCAATAAAACAACATCCATATAGAACGAATCCTGTAAAACAAAAATACCTAAGACAAGAAGTTCAGTATTTATTGGATAATGACTTTATTGAACCAAGTCAAAGCAGTTACAGCTCTCCATGTATTCTTGTACCGATATCAAATGGAACATATAGAATGTGTACAGATTACCGTAAAGTGAACTCTGTAACAAAAACTGATTCATTTCCTATACCAAGAATTGATGACTGTATTGACAAAATTGGAAAAGCAAAGTATGTGACAAAGTTTGATCTTCTAAAAGGATTCTGGCAAGTTCCACTTACTGATAGAGCTAAAGAAATATCAGCCTTTGTAACACCAGACGGCTTATATCAATATAAAGTCATGCCATTTGGTATGAAAAACTCACCAGCAACTTTTCAGAGACTTATAAACATGGTAATATCTGGGCTACACGGATGTGACGCATACATTGATGACGCAATCATCTACTCTGATGAATGGGAGGAACATCTCACAACTATAAGAGCATTCTTCGACCGACTTAGTGATGCTAAATTGACAGTTAATCTTGCAAAAAGTGAATTTTGTCATGCTATTTTAACTTTTTTAGGACATGTAGTGGGACAGGGTAAAGTTAAACCAATAGAAGCTAAGGTCAAAGCTATCTCTGAATTTCCTCTGCCTACTTGTAAAAGACAACTGATGCGATTTCTTGGTATGGCAGGGTATTATCGTAAATTTTGTAATAATTTTTCGGTTATTGCAGAACCATTGACAAATTTACTGAAGAAAAGAAACAAATTCATTTGGAATGACAAGTGTCAAATAGCATTTGACAGCCTTAAAGCCATACTTAAGAGTGCACCAGTTCTCTTGGCACCAGATTTTAATAAAATCTTTAAGTTAGCTGTAGATGCTAGTGACATAGGTGCTGAAAGTGTATTGATCCAAGAAGACAACAATGGTGTTGACCATCCTATTTGTTACTTTTCTAAAAAGTTTAATGAACATCAGAAAAATTACTCCACTATAGAGAAAGAGTGCCTTGCTCTTATTCTTGCTATTCAGCATTTTGAAGTTTATCTAACTTCTTCAAAGTTGCCTGTTGTTGTCTTTAGTGATCACAATCCCCTCACTTTCTTGCATAAACTTAAAAACAAAAATCAAAGGTTGTTGAGGTGGAGCTTGTTTTTGCAAGAATATAGTCTTGACATTAGACACATTAAACGGAAAGATAATTTGATCCCTGATGTACTTTCTCGTGTCTAAAACTGATATTTTCAGTATTAACATTTAACATCTACATCATCTGATTGTTTATTTTAACTTCGTTGTTTGCTATTGTTTATAATACACATATATATGATTTTATGTATAAAATTGTTTAACATTTCTCCTACATTATTCGTAAGTTACATTGTTTGGATTTATGTAAAAGAAATATTCATTTCATTCATATTTCTTTTTCTTGAAGAGGGGAAGTGTTATGTATGCAACATGTTACATGTATATAATTTATATCTGACCATTTGGTATTTCCAATATTATCATTGTTCTATTTTTAAAACATAAACTACATGTATGTACTAGAACGTTCTTAACTGTTGTAGAAAACTCATGCATTATATTTAGATAGAAATTTCTGGAATGATCTTTATTGGTGAAGTTGCTAGATTATGATTACTGTAGTAAATGGAAGACTATTCTAGAAACTTCTTAGTTAATATATATAAGGAGACATTTTTCATTACCCTTACCTTTTAAGTCATCAGTGATCTTTTAAGTCATCAGTTACCTTGGAGTATTATTCAACTTGGAAATTAAGTGATTTATTGGAGCTTGGATTATTTTAAAATAGTTAAAATTATTCTTGTGGATTTTATTGTGGGAATTTATTCTAAAGTGTTCTTGGATTTAACTTGGATTTAACTGTGCTATTCAAAAGGGATCATTCCAGGATCAGACTAGACATTTGTAATTTACATTTTTATTTGGACTTCAAGTATTTGTAAACATAATTTGTTATTTTATTTTTCTTTAATAATTTTTCTGTAATAAATTTGTTATATTGTTACAAGTTTGTTGCTGGCTTTTCTTTCTAGTTACGCCTGGCTCGTAACAGAAATTGGGGGCTCGTCCGGGATTTGAATATTTCTTTTTGGCTACATTATTGGCAATTATTACCGTTTATTTTACATTTTATTATTACCGTATTTACTCATCTTAGTTGATATTATAGTTGTTCTATTAAGTGTGCTTTTCAATTCTGAATTTTAAAAAAAACAAACAAAAAAAAAAACAAAAAAAAAAAAAACATGAAAGAAGGCTGAAAGATATATGCTAAATAGAAAAATTACACCAACCAGTTTCGAAAGCGCTCATGCGCAATGACCGTGTTCCAAACTGACGTCGATTAACATAGTATAATTAAGGCTATTTCATACGTGTCCAATTAAAGTATGAAGGATTTTACCAAGCATATGTACTTTGTTTGATGTCAAAACATGTTTTTTTATATTTACAAAAAGACTGTGTATCAATTATGAATATTTTTAAATAACAAATCTGAGCATTTTAGCAGTATATCTTTAATAAATACCGTAATATGTATACTGTATAAATTATATCATTGTATAGATGAAAACAAACGATCCACACAGCAAGTTTCACAAAAAGATGATCTAACAAGTTTACAAAGGCCAGGCATATCCCTTTTTATATTTCTTGATTGTTATGATATTGCCTGTTGATTTAATTGTACTAACATTGACAGAAAGTCTAACAATCTTGAAAAAAATAATAACATAGCTATTGCTTACTAATATATACTACAAATTACATAGGAAATTGTTCGACACATAATTCCATATGTGTAGATCAGACCTATATGCACAATATGCCTTTTTTGTGTAAGTAGGTACATCTATAAAAATCTGTGCATATATCAACTGTCCTATTGATCAAAACATTTTTATATTAATTCATTCATACATGCGCAATAATTATATCTGTTTTATGCACTGTTATATGTTGTTCGCAAACATATGTTCGATTTTATTTTTTGTTACTTCTAGGAAACCGCTGACAACATATTGGGGGGTCTTGTAAGCAAAGTATGTAAAAAATCTGGAGAAGGAAAGATCCCGGGATAAATGTTGATAAATGTTGATTATTATATCCATTGAATTTTAAAAACATACATTTTATTTATCATCTAAATAAACTTATGTATATTCAGTAAACATGCAAATAGAAATATATGTATCCAACTTTTTCCTTTTTTCTCAATAAATCATAGCGAATATAATTGTACAATAAATGTAAAAAAAAATTATTGTATTTTATTTGCTTTCCTTCTGCACATAAAGTGTAAATTATTTTTCGTTTGAAAAACGCTATTTTCTGGAGACAACTATTAGAATACTGATACTGTTCGTCTGATTTAATTGCAGATTAGCCTTTTGCATTAGCTTTATTTTTTCCCCTCTCTTCAACAGTATAACTCGCAAGGCTCTTAACCTAATGAAACAACAGCGAAAGGCCCGGGTGTCATGGCCTATTTTTTTATTATAGATTTGTTCTTTTTGAATTTAGTCTATAGTTTATAAAGTCTCAGATTTTTTTTATAAAAAACACCATCGTCCAGAGCCATCCGTTTCATTACCGTTTGTTAAATTCAGTTGAAGATTTACCATTGCATTAATCACCTGTCATCTCATTTCCATGCAGTTTAGCAATTGCATTTATTTGAGTATCTTCTTCACAACAATAAACGGTGCCAAGATCTTACCGTCTGACAACGGCCACAAGAGGCCGGTATGGCATGGTCGATTTTTTATTATTATAGTCTTGATTTAATTTCCAGAGCTCCAAATGTTAATATGAAACATTATATTTTACATGTTTCAAAATCATTGTTTAATGATATAATGGATTTGTTTCATCCTGTTATTGCTTAATACAGAAATAAATCTTATCTGTATTTTTCACAAACCTTTACAGAAATCGGTTTGAACCGATAATACGCTCTGTCTAAAACATTCCCATGCATACAATGGTATATAAAATGAGACATAAATCATAATAATTATATTCTCAATACTTTATTCATATTTCATACAATTCATATGAACACAAGTGCCATTTAAAGTTCTCATATCAACCACCAAACTGTACATCCGAAATGATTTTTCTGAAAACATATAAAATATCATCTTCGACACAAGTATGCAATCATTATTTTTGCATAATGAAAACTTAAAATTAACGAAAAGCTTACCGCAGAGGGCTGTTAATTTACTGAGTCTCTATTTCGCGCCTTTACCGAATACACATGATTCATGTGTTCCTTATGATTAAGACTTTTTGTCCTAGCTCTTTTGTCATAATCTTTATGAAAAAAATACACAAACAACAAAAGTAGCTAAACTATAAAGTCAGCTGAATTAAGTGCATAAATTAGTTCTGCATAACAAAACTCATGCATCAGAAAATTCATGAAAAAGAACTGTTTTAACTTGCAAATGATTCTTGATTAATATTACATTTTGTCATCAAGGTTTTTTACCCCTTTTTACGTGTATCGTCGTCCGAGTTCCCTTGTACTTGTTGCCCGGGTGCTCCAGCATTTGCTTGATTTAATTTATCGCTCTTCCCTGGTAAAATAATTGAGTATATGAAAATAGCAAAAGAGCAAAAGTTTATTTTTTAACCAAAACTTCAAAACTTTAAGATAATAAAGTCAATATTTATCTATTGTCTGATCAATTATATGTTGACAGCGACTGGCACAACAATTTGTACATGTCAATGTTGAATATAGGTCTAATTATTATCTTTTCGATCTGCTTCCAAGAATAATTCACATTTAGTTAACACTTTATAAACAAGACATTTGACATTTGCTAGTGATGTTTTTAAAACTAACAGGATACGTATAAAACAGATGGATCTTGAAATTCAGTAAAGTGTGCTTCAAAGAACAACAGAAGTGAAGATAACATTCTCAAGCCACAAATAATGATAAATAATACCAATAAAATCAATTATTCGTGCAATCTTTTATTGCCCCGATTCACACATTAATAGTACTGTTAGTAGGACGGGTATATCAGTCTTGTAGACAGCGAATAGTACACTGTGCAACTTGTTAAATTCATTGAAAAGTTGCCTTTTGAGGTATGTTAGCTTTATAAACGAATTAATATTTAATTCTTTTAAATTAGCACACACGAGTTTTAGAACGTATAAGGCAATGGTTTAATAGCATGACAAATGCTTGTTACTTGAATAAACTAAGGATAAATGTAAAATAACGTGTCATAAAAGAAGCTAAATTTAAAAAAGTAGTATTTTGACTTACATACAAAATGCAAATCACTGCAATTGTATTAACAGCTTAAACGCTACAGAAGGAAAACTATGGTTTAGGTTATTGGGCCATGAGTTACTTTTTGAAACTATAGATGTACATAAAAATACAAAAAAAAGTTTTTGAGAATAATGGCCCTTAAAAGTACGACAGACACATCATAATTGATCGTTGTCATTATACATATACAAAAGATCATTATTTTAAATATAGAAATGAAATACATGGTATAGTAGAAAATAAGTTTAACATCCGAGAGTATAATTTTGACGTATTATTGAAAACAATAATAAAATTATATTTTATATAAATCATTTCTATCATGTCGATATTAAAATGTATTGAATAGTCATACATACTGTGGTCGAGTGCAAATACACTTGCAATTAGGCATACTCCTAAAATCAAAATCACCAATTTACAACTCATTGCTGTTTCAATGTTGTAGATATGAAGATCGTTTACATAATAATGATTAATGATTGTTAATTAACTGCATTTATACTTTATCAAATATTGTATCAGAATATGTACTTTAAGTTAAAATCAAAACGCAATAAAAGCAAATAAAAGCTAGAATACAGGTAAACTATAGATGATGTCACAGGGCAGCTATCCACTGAATGCATCAGTTTATTGTTACTTGTGTATAAAAAACGGATTTTGTAACATGTTGTGTACTTTAAGATTACATCAAAACGAAAAAATATGAAGTACTTTAAACTTTTATTGCTATTGAAAACAGAAATATATGTAAATATTATAGACAATGCCCAACGACAGCTCACTTACTTTCTTTCTTAATAATATAGATTACAGTCAACAAAATTGATAAACTTATATGTGGTACTTTATGTTGAAACATAAAAAGTGGAAAGGTTTATAATAATCATACAATTCTTTTTGGAATCAAGCCAGGGTGCTATTATGTTTGATAAACATCCAATTTAGGAAATAAAAGGATTACATGCTCATGCATTTGTTCATGAAAAAAATATGAAAGAAGGATGAAAGCTATATGCTAAATAGAAAATTACCCCAATCAGGTTTGAAAGCGCACATGCGCAATGACCGTGTTCCAATCTGACATCGATATACAAAAAATAATAGACCAATCTGGACACCGTAGTTTGCAAAGAGAAAGACTGGAGGCTTTTATATGTACTTGGTTTGTAATAGATACAATGACCGGCAGTGATATGAAAACTTGAAGAAATAACTAGTACAGAGACAAAACTGTTAGCGGTATAGAGAAAGTAAACTTTTTGGGAAGTTCCGAAAAATAATAATGCTCCCAATTCAAAATTATCATTAAAGAGTTATTTGAAACATATTGGCCGATTATGCAAAAAAAAAAAATAAATAAAAAAAATAAGAACAAAGAACAAAATTGGTAAATGATAAAAATTATTTTTATTAAAAATTCAATACTGAGATTGTTCAAGTTTGTTCAGACTTATCATTTTCAATTTGCATGTTTATATGCCTAAATAATCTTCATAATTTTTTTAACCTGACTTATTCAGAAGCAATTTTCATATTTGAAAAGTATAGCATATTTATACCATGTTTTACCTTAGAAACACTAGAGGGAGCTGTAGGTTTATATATAAAGTATGCCCATCTTTGAATAAAACATTTTTATTGCAGAAATTTATTGAAATATATTAAACTCTTATAGAATATGTTTAATTGAAATGAAAGAACGTACAATCAATGTATGAATGTATGAGAATCCGGGTAAAGTAAAACGAGTCCTTTCTTTAAAAAAAAATGCCAGTTTTTTAATACTACTCTATATATGTCCACTTTAAGTGTGAGTGATTTTTGTAGCAAACATATATATTTAGCTTAAAGTCAAAACATGTTTATTTCATATTTACAAAAGAGACCGTGTAGCAATTATCAATATTATTAAATAACAAATTTTAGCATATTATATCTTTAATAAATATATAAATTGTATGATTGTATAGATGAAAACAAAATATCAACACAGCATGTTTCGCAAAAAAAGATGATCTAACAAGTTTACAATGGCCAGGCATGTTTTTTTAAAAAGATATTTCTTGATTGTTATGATATTGCTTGTTGATTTGATTGTACTTACATTGGCAGAAATTCTAACAATCTTGAGCAAATATTAACATAGCTATTGCTTACTAATATATAACTACTATATACATATGCAGTTGTTCGACACTTTATTCCACACGTGTGGAAATATGCAAATATGCAAATCTGTGCAAATATGTTTGTATTGTGTAGGTAGGCGCATCTATGAAAATATAAACTGTCCTATTGATCAAAACTTTTTTTAATATCAATTCATTCATATTTGCGCAAATTATTATATCTGTTTTATGTACTGTTATATATTGGGAAACATATTTTCTATTTTATTTTTTGTGACTTCTAGGAAACCAGTGACAACATATTGGGAGGTATTGTAAACAACTTATGTTGCTTCATAATAATAATAATGTAAAAATTCTGGAGAAGAAAAGATGAAATTTACAAGAATAAATGTAAATGACAGGCTCGGTTTATTTTAATCTGTTCAAGTAAGATAATGATTACTGTACGTTCTGTGGATGTACCTTATTAGTTATTGTTACTTTTGCAAGCCTGACATGTCCTAGCAATGTCAGTCGAATTATGCGTTAGATTAGTATTTTGACGTCATTTCCTGTAAACAAAGCATACCTGATGAAGACTTTTAAGTCGAAACTTTGTATATTTATATTAAAAAAGAAAATCTAAATTACTATATACAATAAAATCAAACTTGAGAACAATTATCTAATATTTTAGAAAAAGATTCAAGATTCAAGTAATAATTTTGTGCGATATTTGACAAATTTTTCAGTTTTTATAACAATATTTCTTCTGCGTTACTAACACAGTAAGGGTAATTTTTGCAAAGTGAAACTATACCTCTTTTTAGCTCACCTGAGCTTGCTCATGGTGAGCTTTAAGGATCGTTGAATGTCCGTCGTCGGTCCACCTTTGTTCGATAACACTCTAGCGGTCACATCATTTAATTTATAAATGTTATCAAATGTATCCAAATTTTTTGTTTGTCTCAATAAATCATAAAGAATATTATATTAAATAAATGTATAGAAATATTTGAAGTAAAATTGCGTACCTTCTGCATATAAAGTGTAAGAATAAAAAAAATAAAAAAACACTTATTGCCTTGAGCCATTTATTACGATACTATTCGACTGATTTTATTGCAGATAAGCCCGACATTAGTTTATTTCTTTCTTCTTTAAAACATATAATTCGCGAAGCTTTTACCCTAAGAAAACAGCAGAGTAAGGTCCGGGTGTCATGGCCCCATGGCCTATTTTTTGATAGAAGATTTGTTTGTTTTGAAAATAGTCTATAGTTTATAAGGTTTTCATAAAAAGCACCATTGTCAGGAGCCAACCATTTCACCACCGTTTTCTTGATTCAGGTTATCCGTTGCATTAAGCACATATGCAGTTTAGCAATTGGATCGAACCCACGCCAGAGAGGTAACTGGATTAGCAGTCATCGACTCTAACCCTTCGGCCACGGAGGCGGTCTATTTGACATTTGCTAGGGATGTTTTTAAATATAACCGGATACATATAAAACAGATAGATCTTGAAATTCACGTGTAATATACTTCAAAAACAACTGAGGTGAAAATAACATCCTCTTTAATGATAAGAATGCCAGTTAAATCAATTATTCTTGCAATCATTTATTGTCCCGATTCACTGTTAGTAGGACGGCTATATCAGTCTAGTAGACAGCAATAGTACACTGTGCAACTTGTTAACTTCATTGAAATTAAAGTTGCTTTTTAAGGCACATTATGTTTCAGAAACGAATAAATATTAACTTCTTTTGAAATAACAGATATATGTTTTAGAATATACATTGTATTAAAAAATGGTTGCATGTAAAATGATTGTTACTTGAAGAAACTAAGAAAATAATTTGTAATTAAAGAAGCAAAATGGAAACTAAGTAAGGAAAATATGGTTCGGGTAATTGGTCAATGGGTTACTTTGTGAAATTATAAAAGTACATAAAAATAAAAAGCTTTTGAGTCAATAAAAAAAATCAATTCTGGTGCATAATGGGCCTTTAAAGTACGACAAACATATCATTATGAATCGTTGTCGTTAAACATATGAAAGAGATCATTATTTTTAATATAGAATAAAATAAATTATATAGTAGAAAAAAGTAAAACATCAGAGTATAATTTTGACATATTATTGAAAATGATAATAAAACTGTATTTTACCTTAAGATTATCATGTCTAGAAAAAATGTAAAGACATAGACAAATATACTTACTGTGATCAAGTGCAAATACACTTACAAGTAGGCATACTCCTAAAACCAAAAACACAAATTTACAGCTCATTGTTGTATGAAGATGACAATTGTTTAGGTAATAATGATATATGATTGTTAATTACCTGTCTTTATACTTTATCAAACTTTATATAAGAATATGTACTTTAAGTTTAAGGCTGAGTACAGGTAAACTTTAATTGTTTTTTTTAATGATAGAAAATATAGACAATATCATAATTGCATAACGGCAGTTCATTGATTGATTCAGCAAAAATGTACCTTGTTTATGACAAATCGGATTTTGTAACATAATGTGTACTTTAAGGTTACATCAAAACGAAAAAAAGATGAAGTACTTTAAACTTTTATTGAAAAACAAAAATACATGTAAATATTATAGACAATGTCACATCACGACAGCTCACTTACTTTCTGTCTTAAAAAGATAGTAGAAAGTTAACAAAATTAATATACTTACATGCCATATTTTTTTTTTGAAACATAAAAATTTGAAACATCAAAATGCAAATGTTATGCTTTCAATTAAAATCTAAGGTTTGTAATAATTAAACTATTCTTTTGGAATCAAGCCAGGGAGCTAAAATGTTTGAAAAACAATCAAATTAGGAAAAATAAAAAGGATTAAATCTCATGCATTTGTTCAGAAAAAAACATGAAAGAATGATGAAAGATATTTGTTAAATAGAAAATTACACCAATCAGTTTCGAAAGTGCACATGCACAATGACCGTGTTCCAAACTGACGTCAATAAACATATTGTTTAATAGAACGAACTGGACACTGTAGTTTGCAAAGAGATAGACTGAAGGATTTTATATGTACTATGTTCTATAAAATTGGATATTGATAGATACAATGACAAACTTGAACAAATAACAAGTACAGAGACAAAACTGTTAACAGTATATAGAAAGTAAACGTTTTGGGAAGTTCCGAAAAATATTAATGCACCCAAATTAAGCAGTCATTTGAATCATTTTTGCCAATTATCAAAAAATAAAATAAAATAAAAAAATAAAAAAGAACAACATTGTAAAAACATTAAAGGAAGCTGTATGTTAAATATATACTATATATTCGTCTTTTAATAAAACATTTTTACTGCAGATTTTTTAAAATAAAAGACATACAATCTATGTATGGGAATCAGCGTTCCTTATTACGGGTCAAGGAACTCTGGTTCTGTCTTTAAAAAAAACTGCCAGTTTTTAATGCTACTTTATATGTGTCCACTTAAAGTCTGAAGGATTTCAAACAAATATATACTTTGTGTGAAGTCAAAACTTGTTTATTTTATGTTTACGAAAAGACTTTGTAGCAATTATTAATAATTTTAAGCATAGTATATCATTTATAAATATATATATATATATATAAATTGTAACGATGAAAACATAATATCCACAAAGCATGTTTCACAAAAAAGATGATTTAACAAGTTTACAAGGCAAGTTTTTTTAAAGCAGCACGCCTCCATATTCCTGGTAATTTTCATGCAAAATGTATTAGAAAGTAAAATATTGTGAAGTGATCAAAGAAAATACTTTATATAATGCAAACGGAACTAATAACCAAAGCAAATTACCAAAAATAGGTAAAAATGTGTAAAAACTTACTGCGTTAGTAACGTAGCATTAATATGGTGACTGCAAAAATCAGTCATTAACTGTACATATCTTGAATTTGTTCAGTTTTTAGTCCCCTACCGGTTTAACCGGAGGGGAATTTAGGTTTACCCTCCGTTCGTCTGTCCGTGTGTCTGTCTGTCAGTCCGTCAGTCCGTCCGTCCACAAAACTGGATCCCGCGATAACGTAAAAAGTACTGAAAATATTTTTATGAAACTTGAAATATGGGTAGATGGCAGTCTGGATATTATGCACATTTTTTTCTTTTCTTCCTATGTTAAAAATTCTGGTTGCTATGGCAACAAGTAGCCTAAATTTCAAGATTTCTGATTTAATTTTTTCAATTTTTTTACTATATGTTCTTTATTTCTTAAGGTGTTTACTTCAAACTTTAAATATAAGTTTCTGGTCATCAACCGCATCATATATATATATATATATATATATATATAATGTTATGTATGCAACATGTTACATGTATATAATTTATATCTGACCAGTTGGTATTTCCAATATTATCATTGTTCTATTTTTAAAACATAAACTACATGTATGTACTAGAACGTTCTTAACTGTTGTAGAAAACTCATGCATTATATTTAGATAGAAATTTCTGGAATGATCTTCATTGGTGAAGTTGCTAGATTATGATTACTGTAGTAAATGGAAGACTATTCTAGAAACTTCTTAGTTAATATATATAAGGAGACATTTTTCATTACCCTTACCTTTTAAGTCATCAGTGATCTTAATTAAGGCTGAGTACAGGTAAACTTTAATTGTTTTTTTTAATGATAGAAAATATAGACAATATCATAATTGCTTAACGGCAGTTCATTGATTGATTCAGCAAAAATGTACCTTGTTTATGACAAATCGGATTTTGTAACATAATGTGTACTTTAAGGTTACATCAAAACGAAAAAAAGATGAAGTACTTTAAACTTTTATTGAAAAACAAAAATACATGTAAATATTATAGACAATGTCACATCACGACAGCTCACTTACTTTCTGTCTTAAAAAGATAGTAGAAAGTTAACAAAATTAATATACTTACATGCCATATTTTTTTTTTTGAAACATAAAAATTTGAAACATCAAAATGCAAATGTTATGCTTTCAATTAAAATCTAAGGTTTGTAATAATTAAACTATTCTTTTGGAATCAAGCCAGGGAGCTAAAATGTTTGAAAAACAATCAAATTAGGAAAAATAAAAAGGATTAAATCTCATGCATTTGTTCAGAAAAAAACATGAGAGGATGATGAAAGATATTTGTTAAATAGAAAATTACACCAATCAGTTTCGAAAGTGCACATGCACAATGACCGTGTTCCAAACTGACGTCAATAAACATATTGTTTAATAGAACGAACTGGACACTGTAGTTTGCAAAGAGATAGACTGAAGGATTTTATATGTACTATGTTCTATAAAATTGGATATTGATAGATACAATGACAAACTTGAACAAATAACAAGTACAGAGACAAAACTGTTAACAGTATATAGAAAGTAAACGTTTTGGGAAGTTCCGAAAAATATTAATGCACCCAAATTAAGCAGTCATTTGAATCATTTTTGCCAATTATCAAAAAATAAAATAAAATAAAAAAATAAAAAAGAACAACATTGTAAAAATATTAAAGGAAGCTGTATGTTAAATATATACTATATATTCGTCTTTTAATAAAACATTTTTACTGCAGATTTTTTAAAATAAAAGACATACAATCTATGTATGAGAATCTGCGTTTCTCATTACGGGTCAAGGAAAGCTGGTTCTTTCTTGAAAAAAACTTGCCAGTTTTTAAAGGCTACTTTATATGTGTCCACTAAAAGTGTGAAAGATTTTAAGCAAACATACATACTTTGTGTGAAGTCAAAACATGTTTATTTTATGTTTACGAAAAGATTTTGTAGCAATTATCAATAATGTTATGCAGAGTATATCTTTGATAAATGTATTAATGGTCATTGTATAGATGAAAACATAATATCCATATAACATGTTTAAAAAAAGATGATCTAACAAGTTTACAAGGCAAGTTTTTTTTAAAGCAGCACGCCTCCATATTCCTGGTAATTTTCATGCAAAATGTATTAGAAAGTAAAATATTTTGAAGTGATCAAAGCAAATACTTTATATAATGCAAACGGAACTAATAACCAAAGCAAATTACCAAAAATAGGTAAAAATGTGTAAAAACTTACTGCGTTAGTAACGTAGCATTAATATGGTGACTGCAAAAATCAGTCATTAACTGTACATATCTTGAATTTGTTCACTTTTTAGTCCCCTACCGGTTTAACCGGAGGGGGATTTAGGTTTACCCTCCGTTCGTCTGTCCGTGTGTCTGTCCGTGTGTCTGTCTGTCAGTCCGTCAGTCCGTCCGTCCACAAAACTGGATCCCGCGATAACGTAAAAAGTACTGAAAATATTTTTATGAAACTTGAAATATGGGTAGATGGCAGTCTGGATATTATGCACATTTTTTTCTTTTCTTCCTATGTTAAAAATTCTGGTTGCTATGGCAACAAGTAGCCTAAATTTCAAGATTTCTGATTTAAATTTTTCAATTTTTTTACTATATGTTCTTTATTTCTTAAGGTGTTTACTTCAAACTTTAAATATAAGTTTCTGGTCATCAACCGCATCATATATATATATATAATGTTATGTATGCAACATGTTACATGTATATAATTTATATCTGACCAGTTGGTATTTCCAATATTATCATTGTTCTATTTTTAAAACATAAACTACATGTATGTACTAGAACGTTCTTAACTGTTGTAGAAAACTCATGCATTATATTTAGATAGAAATTTCTGGAATGATCTTCATTGGTGAAGTTGCTAGATTATGATTACTGTAGTAAATGGAAGACTATTCTAGAAACTTCTTAGTTAATATATATAAGGAGACATTTTTCATTACCCTTACCTTTTAAGTCATCAGTGATCTTTTAAGTCATCAGTTACCTTGGAGTATTATTCAACTTGGAAATTAAGTGATTTATTGGAGCTTGGATTATTTTAAAATAGTTAAAATTATTCTTGTGGATTTTATTGTGGGAATTTATTCTAAAGTGTTCTTGGATTTAACTTGGATTTAACTGTGCTATTCAAAAAGGATCATTCCAGGATCAGACTAGACATTTGTAATTTACATTTTTATTTGGACTTCAGGTATTTGTAAACATAATTTGTTATTTTATTTTTCTTTAATAATTTTTCTGTAATAAATTTGTTATTGTTACAAGTTTGTTGCTGGCTTTTCTTTCTCGTTACGCCTGGCTCGTAACAGAAATTGGGGGCTCGTCCGGGATTGAATATTTCTTTTTGGCTACATTATTGGAAATTATTACCGTTTATTTTACATTTTATTATTACCGTATTTACTCATCTTAGTTGATATTATAGTTGTTCTATTAAGTGTGCTTTTCAATTCTGAATTTTAAAAAAAAAAACAAACAAAAAAAACAAAAAAAAAAAAACACCACATTTAAGTTTAAAACCAGCAGCAAGCAGTCATGTCTTTTGATTTAGAAAAGTTTGTAGCTGAACCTTCCCAGGAGGTATTAGATTTGGCTAAGAAAACTGATTTGCTCGATCTTGCAAAAAAGTATAATTTATTAGAAATTAAATCTTCAATGCGTAAACAAGAAATTAAAAATCTTCTGATTCATTATTTTGTGGATGAAGATATTTTTGGACAAGATGCACTTTCTCAGATTGTTGAAACAAACCCAGAAATTAAGATAAAAGAGCTTGAACTTCAATTTAAATTTGAACTAGAAAAAATGCAATTAGAAAAAGAAAGGGAAGAAAGGCAGTTACAGTTAGAAAAAGAAAGGGAAGAAAGACAGTTACAAAAAGAAAGGGAAGAAAGACAGTTAGAAAAAGAAAGGGAAGAAAGACTGTTAGAAAAAGAAAGGGAAGAAAAAGAAAGGGAAAGGCAGTTTGAAAAAGAAAGAGAAGAGAGAGAATTTCAGTTAAAAATGAAAGAATTAGAAATCAAAGAGAGAGCAAATCAGTTTGAACATAGAATAAATTCAAAATTTGATGTCACTAAAAATATAAGGCTTGTTCCACCTTTCCAAGAAAAAGAAGTTGATAAGTATTTTCTTCATTTTGAAAAGGTTGCTGAAAATTTAAAATGGCCAAGAGAGCACTGGACATTACTTTTACAGAGCGTCTTAATTGGTAAAGCTCGTGAAATCTATACACAACTTACTGTTGAACAAAGCTCTAATTATGATAATGTAAAAGAATTAATTCTGAAAGGTTATGAGTTAGTACCAGAGGCCTACAGGCAAAAATTCAGAAATTCTAAGAAAGAAATTGGTCAAACCCATGTCGAATTTGCAAGAGAAAAAGAACAACTTTTTGATCGGTGGTGTCTATCTAAGAAAATTAATAAAAATCATGAAAAGCTCAGACAGCTCATGTTGGTTGAAGAGTTTAAACGTTGTATTCACTCTGATGTTAAATCTTTCTTAGATGAAAAACAGGTAGAAACTTTAGAAGAAGCTGCCCGTCTAGCTGATGATTATTCTTTAACCCACAAAGTCTCATTTATAAATAAAGGGAAGTCCACACCCTCACATTTTAATTCCAAGTTCAGTTCTGGTAATTTATCTGGCTCATCTAGTCAGTCAAATACTCCCAAACCAAAGTCATCTGATGAACATAAAGGTCATAGTCCCTTATCTCGTCCTACATGCAATTATTGCAAGAAAACTGGACATCTTATTTCTGATTGCTTTACCTTAAAAAGGAGGCAACAGCAACGTGATGAGGCCAAACCCACAGGTCTTACCACTTCAAGGTCTGAACCTCAGTCTTGTATTGATAACAATGCAATTTTGAAGGTCAAAGAACCCAAGTCTGATTCTATAATGGAGATTTATGAACCATTCCTTTCGGAAGGTTCCGTGTCACTTATCGGTGATACTTGCCCACCTACTCCTATTAAGATTTTAAGAGACACAGGAGCTTCTCAATCTCTTATTTTAGCAGATACACTGCCTTTTTCTGAGAAGACTTCTTCTGGATCTAGTGTCCTTATTCAGGGTGTAGAGTGTGGTTTTTCTAATGTCCCTCTCCATAATATTTATTTGTCCTCAGATTTGGTAACTGGGCCGGTGGCTGTAGGTATAAGATCTTTCTTACCCTTTAAAGGTGTTCATTTATTGCTAGGTAATGACTTAGCTGGAGATAAGGTAGTGGTTAATCCACTTGTAACTGACACTCCTTGTGTGGATCAGATACCTGACCCCATTGAGCAGGAAATTCCTGACCTTTACCCTTCATGTGCAGTTACTCGAGCTATGGCTAAGAAGGCCATCCAAGAATATAATTTTTGTTCAGATATTGACTTAGCTGATACTTTTATAGGTCAGTCTTTTGATAATGAAATAAATTTTTCTCTCACTCCTACTCTGCCTGAACTCAGACAGATTTTTCAATATCTGACTTTTCTACACCAAGATCTAAAGATCAAGGTCATGATACGCTGTCAAGGTCACAGCTTAT